>NC_056741.1:357359150-357371650 GCF_019279795.1 Protopterus annectens
GGATGCTGGCTATGCACTGGAGCCGTGGCTGATGACACCCATTAGAAATGCACACACACCTGAACAGGAATGCCATAATGAGGCACATGCACATACACAAAATGTAATTGAGCATGTGTTTGGGTTGCTCAAGTCACGGTTCCGGTGCCTGGACACATCTGGTGTAGCCTTGCAATACTCACCAACTACATGTACCCAAATTGTCATGGTATGTGCTATGCTACATAATATGATTCTGCAAAAACAGCTGCAGCAGGACCAGCATAGGCCTGGGCCAAACAGCCCCCCACCATTGCCAAGGCCATCACAGGCAGAGCGTGACTCAGAGGAGGAATAACCTGAGCCTGCCCCAGTAGGCAGAAGGAGGCATGCCCAGTATGACTTGGCTTTGGCAAAGAGGCAACGCATAGCACATACACTGGCTCAGTAGGAACCCTGGAAATGATACCTCTCTCTGAATCCCACATATAGTGAAAGGGATGCCTAAGTTGACACAACCTGCTTTCAAACATGTGCAGGGAGTGTAGTATGTGCATCCGACATAGGCAGCCCTGCAGCACCTCCTGAGGCATGATGGCCATGTGTTAAGCAATGTAAGGTAGTGCTAAACAGCATTTACCACCATGTAGTATATGCAAACTTGCTGACCTTGAGTATCATCCTACCCTCACCAAACATGATGCCACAATATGAAGACAAGATGATCAATTACAACAATTGTCTTAAGTATTGGTGTCAGTGAAAGGGGATCCAATGCCTGTCAGCCTGGGATGACATGCTCGACAAGACATGATGCTTTGCTAGGGATGGCTTTCACCTGTCACCTGTGGCCTTTTGGATATTGCCAAAGGCTCCTGTCACCCCCATACTGCCTTTTTTAGGTAAGGCTCAAAAGACAAACCCACCTCCATAGGTATCACAAGGGATAAGAAACTAGAAGTAATGCTACTCAATGCCAGAAGTCTAAACTGCAAGATGCATGCACTCCACACTCTCCACAGCATGGAGAATGTTGATATCTGTGCAGTAACAGAAACCTGGTTCAAGGCTCCCAAGAGCACCCTAGCACTAACAGGTTACACCTCATACCATGCTATACAGCCACAAAACATGGAACAAACTACAAAAGGAGGGTGAGTATCAATATTTGTCAAAGATACCCACACCCCCAGGTTGGTGGCACAGCATGAAGCATTAGAGACTATCCATGTGCAACTAACAGTGGGTAAAACCGCCTTCCAGTTCATAGTCACATTTGGAACCACACTTGGCTGACTGGAGAACAAATGAAAATATGAAAGTCTCCCCAAACACTAATTATATTGGGCAACTTCAACTACCCATACATAGACTAGGAGCATTACCCTAGCTGCAACACCCTAGCCCAAAGGTTCCTAGAATTTATAAACTCAGATGCTATGGAACAACTTGCTACCACTCCCACAAGAAGGGAAAACATACTAGACCTGATCATCACCAACATGGGGACTCTATGCCCAAGACCAGAAGTGTATCCCTCACTGGTAAGATCAGACCATAGAGTAATCTCACTGGATATTCACATCCCGACCCCAGCCCATGGCCACAAAACCACAGTGAAAAATTTCACTAAGGCAAATGTCACACTCCTCAAAACTGAGGTGGAATCCTTCACAGCCCCTGTGCCTGTGGAAAATACGGCCCAGACCTCAGAACCCATTATAAACGCATTCTATGAACACCTTCAGGAATCCATGGATCATCCAATCCCAAATAAAACCAAGATGCAATCCTCCAAAGGCAAGCATCCTGTCTGGTGGACCCCAGCCATAAAAAAACATACAATACAAGGAGGAAGCTACTATATGATAGAGCAAAATCCCAAAAAGGGAAGGCATCTCTGATCAGTATTATTGAAAAACTACGGCCACACATAAAATTGTCTAAGGCCATCATTGAGATAAAAATTGTACAGGACACTAAGGATAATCACAAGGCTTTCTTTAGTTATGGTAGGAACCTAGGTGGGAATTCCCAGATATGCTCAGAATTAGTCCAAAATGACAAACAGTACACCAAACCCACAGACATTGCCAACATCTGAGCTGACAGGTTCAGTGCAAACTCCCCCTCTCCCCACCAAAAGGGCAAATATCTATCCCAAGCAGAGTGCTTGCCCCCTGACATCTCAGATGCCCAGGTAACAGCCAGCCTCTCCAAAGCAAATCACACAGCATCAATGGGACCAGACAGTGTCCTGGGCTGTGTCCAACATGAACCCCAAGAAGAACTGAACACAAACATAAAACCACTGTTCAATCTCAGCCTTACCACAGGATATGTACCCAAAGAGCAGTGTACAACAACAGTGGTCCCTCTCCACAAAGGTGGTGCCTCAATGGATACTGCAGACTATTGGACCAGAAGCCTGACTAGCTTGGTCTGCAAAGCTATGGAAAGGATCATCATGGACCTCAGAAATAAAGATATTGGGGACCTACAGACACTGGATCCTACCCAGTTTGGCTTTGTTAAGGGCAGATCCTGCCTCTTAAACCTGGTTGAGTCATTTGAAACAGTCACCAAGGCCATTGACGAGGGGAAGGTGGTCCACACAGCCTACCTGGACCTCGCAAAAGCCTTCCATACAATACCCCACTTGGTCGTTATAGATAAGCTCACCAGCTTCAATATAAACCCCTATGTCACTAGATGGGTTGAAAACTGGCTCAAGGACAGAACCCACATGGTCAGAATTGCTGGTGCCATGTCAGACCCCAAACCAGCTACAAGTGGCATCCCACAAGGCTCAGTCCTGGGACCTCCCTTGTTTTGTATATATTTCTCGGAGGTACAGGCCAACACAGAAGGACTCTGGCTGAACAAGTTTGCAGATGACTGCAAATTGTGTGCCATAATCGACCCTCCAGCTGACACAAGCATCCTACAAAAGGGCCTCATAGAAACAGACAACTGGTGCCAGAGCCATGTCCTCAAGCTAAACGCTAAAAAGTGTATAGTCATCCCCTTTGGCAAAAACTAAGTGCCCACAAATTACCACATAGATGGTAACCCATTAAGTATGGAAGAAGTGATAAGGGACCTGGGGACCCAAGTTGATATCAATCTCTCATTTGACAACCACGTGGCCAAAGTGTTTAGAAAAAAATTTCATATAGCCTACCTAATCATGAAGGTATTCACATATAGATCAGGGGAGGTCATCGTGCCTCTTTACTCATCCCTCATCAGGCCCATAATTGAGTACAATGCCCCTTGTGGGATGTACCTTATCAGACACCTGCAGCAGCTGGAAAGACCACAAAAGTACCTCACCAGGAGGATCAAAGGGCTCAAACACATGCCATTTGCTGCCCGGTTAAAGAAACTGCAGCTCCACTCAGTGGCATACCACCTGCCCAGAGGTGATCTGTGCCTGATGTATAAAGCCATGTCCAACCTGGAATCAATGGACACGCTGCACCTTGGAAAATCAGAATCCCATCAAGCTACGCGCTCAAGAGACCTGAACCTCAGGACTGAAATAAATAGGACATGCTGGAGTGACAGATTCATAACCCAGAGGCTCCCTCCACTCTTGAGTAAACTCCCACTCCAGGTTAGCCAGAGTCCCTCACTGACTCTCTTCAAGAGGAATCTGGATGAGTGGATGGGAGATTGTAGGTTTACCCTGGGTATCGCTTCTATGTCACTGTTAGACAGAGGCACAGTATACTAACCTTGAAAATGTCATGGCAAACTCCACTTAAAATGTGTGTTGAAAGCCAAACACACTCTGGCTAGGATTATAAATGCCCTAGGGCAGATAGCCTAGTATGAATCTATGAACAGAATCACACACACCAACTAGTACAACTGTGGTCAATGTGGAGTAATGTATGGCAATGTCCACCCAAGTTGGTGAATATACAGCAATGTCGGACAAGCCTGGTTTAAGTAGGCCATAGCTGAACAAAATGCAACATGCTCATAGTTGCCCAACTGGCCCTTAACCAGTCTGGTCTGCTCAGTATGAACATTTAAAGTAGTGATGGGACTCAAACCCATGATACTGTGCACCATAGTGAAAGTACTGAACCACTACACCATGACAGTATTGCAGTGTTCAGCCAGTATGAAAGAATGTTGACAAGTCTTTGCAAACTATCCCATGGAAACCCTGCAGGCACAGCACAATCCCTGTTGAGTTATGACACAAAGGAGTCTGGCAGTAAGAACACAACATGACTTGCAATACACACAGTATATATGTCAATATCAGTCATGTTCACACACAGCCACAAATGTAGTGGACTTCAGATCACAACATATGGAAAGGTCACACTGGGCATGCTCACACACTTGGATAAATGAGACATATGTCAGGCAACAAACCATGGAAAGCCTGAACTGGGCATGCTCACACACTTAGGCCATGTCTGAGTATAGCAGTCGGCCACACATATCTGGCAGTTGTATGTGTTAAGCCAGGAACCTCCCACGATCCAGCAATCTGCCCTGTGCACACAGTTAAATGACAACAGACACATATATTAATATACTGGAACCCTGTCATGATCAAACATGTTACGCAGATACACAAGTTGTTCATAGAAACTGGGAAAGCTACGGCAATAAAGACCTGCAAACAGTATCAGCAACAAATATTGTGCATCCCCAACATAAACATAGGTGCAGAGGTCAATACTAGGCTGTCTGCCCTAGGGAATTCATAAGCCTTGGCAGAGTGTATTTGGTGTCCACCTCCCCAGTAGAGTAGCCTACTGTGCCTCTGTAAAGTAGGTCACAGAAGGCACCCTTCAAGGCTAGTTTGCTGTGCCTCTGTCAAGCAGGGACACAGTGGAGATCCCAGGGGTGAATATGCAATTTCCCATCCATGCGGCTGGATTTTGCTGGAAGAGGGTTGGCGAGGGGCTATGTCTAACTTTAATTGGGATTCAATTCCGGAGTGAGGGGAGCCTCTGGGTAATGAATCTGTCCCTGCAGCATGTCCTATTTAGTTTTGTGCTGAGGTTTAAGTCCCTGGAGTGTGTAGCTCTAAGGGTCTTGGATGTTATGAGATGGAGCATGTCCATTACTTCTGGGTTTGACATGGCTGTGTACGTCAGGCATAGATTACCTCTGAGTAGGCGTTAAGCAACTGAGAAGAGCTGGAGATCCATTAGTTGAGCTGCATAGGACATCTGTGTGTAGCCCATGATCCTCTTGGGGAGGTACTGTTGTGGACACTGTAGTTGCTGCAGGTGTTGGGTAAGGTACACCCCAAAAGGGCCATTGTAGTCAAACATGGGCCTGATGAGTGACTAGTAGAGGGCCACAATGATCTCCCATGATCTACATGCAAACCCCCATGTGATAAGGAGGGCTATATAAAGGTCTTTGCAATGACTCTGTCAATGTGATTAGCAAAGGAGAGGTTACGATCTATGTTGGTCCCCAAATCTGTAAATACATCTTCTGTACTTAATGGATTACCACTTATGTGGTGATTTGTGTGCACCTTGTTTTCCTCAAAGGGGATGACTATGCATGTCTTAGCATTTAGAATGAGGCCATGGCTCTGGCAACAAGCATCCATCTCTGTGAGACCCTTATGGAGGAAGCATGTGTCAGCTGCAGTGTTGCTTATGGCCCCCGGTTACCAGTCATCTGTGATGTTTGTTAGACATAATCCCCCCGTGTTAGTCTGAACCTCAGAGAAGTACATACCGAACAGGACAGGTCCCACAACTGAGCCCAATGAGACACCAGTTGTACCTGATCTGGAACTGGACATGGCACCTGCAATTCTGACCATGTGGGTTCCATCCCTGAGGCAGATAGCAACACGTCTAGTGATATAGGGATTGATATTTAAGCTGGTAAGCATATGTATGATGCCTGAGTGGGGTATTGTGTTGCAGGCTTCTGCAAGGTACAGGTAGACTGTGTGAACTACCTTGCCCTCATCCATGGCTTCAGTAACCATTTCAAAGATGTGAACTATGTGTAAGGGGCAAGATCCGCCCTTAACAAAGCCAAATTGTGTATGATCCACTGTCTGGAGGCTCACAATGTTTTTGATTATGACTTCCATGATAATATGCTCCATAGCTTTTTCTACCACACTAGTCAGGCTTATGGGGTGATAGTTCCTGTGGTCCGTTGTGGCACCACCTTTGTGGAGTGGGAGCACTGTATCTGTATGCCATTCTCAGGGTACATATCCTGTAGTAAGGCTAAGTTGTAACAGTGACTTAATGTGAGTGTTCAGTTCTACTCAGAGCTCGTGTAGGACACAGCCTGGGACACCGTCCGGTCCCGTGTTATTTGCTGTGGAGAGGGCACCTGTTACCTGCGCATCTGTGATGTCAGGGAGGTTACATTCATTTGGGATGGACATCTGTACCCTTGGGGGGTAAGGGGGGGGGCGTTTGTGCAGGCTCTGTCTGCCAGGGTGTAGGCTATGTCCGTAGATTTGGCATATTTTGTGCTGTTATGCAACAATTCAGAGCATATCTGTGCTGTTTCCACACATATTCCTGACATAACTAAAGAAGGCCTTGTGATTATCTGTAGTGTCTGGTCAATTTCACTGTCAAAATGTGCAAGTGATGATTATATGAGGGATTGAAGTGTCTTGCCAATACTGTTCAGAGATGTCCTCCCTCTGTGGGATATTGCTCTGTTATGTAGTAGCTTCCTCCTTCTGTTGTACAGCTTATATATGGCCGGGGTCAACCAGACAGGTCTCCTGTTTTGGAAGCGTCATGGTTTTATTTGGGATAGCATGATCAATGCATACCTGCAGGTGCTCATACAATGCATTTGTAAAGGATTCTGCAGATTGGGCTGTATTATCCTCCAGCACAGGGCCTTTGAAGTATTCAACCCCAGTCTTCACAAGTGCAAAGTCTGCTTTTGAGAAATTCTTTACAGTGATTTCCTTGGCTGGGAGTGGGGATGGGATATGGATGTCCAGGGAAAGTTGTTTATGGTCTGATCTTAACAATGAGGGTTCTACCTCTGGTGTTGAACATAGAGTCCCCATGTTGGTGATGATCAGGTCCAATATGTATTCCCCCTTGTGGGTGTGGTGACTGGTTGTGCCATAGCACATGGATCCGCAAATTGTAGTGGCTGTAGGGTGATGTTGTTGAGGGCCTGAGTAGTATCCCCAGTCAATATTTGTGTACCTGAAGTCAACCACTATAATGGTGTGTGTGAAGACCTTCATATCCTACACTGTTCCCAGGAAAGCTGGGTGCGTTTTCTGGGTATGAGGGGGGTGGTCTGAACTACACACCAAACCAAAAGGCGGTTTTGCACAATGGTAGTTGTATATGTATGGCCTGTCATGCTTAGTGCAGTGGTACCAACCCAGAGGTGTGTATATATGTGATGTATATGGATACACCCCCTACTTGTGTTGTGTGTTACAAGTCCTGTGTTCACGAAGCATGGTAAAGCACATAACCTGGCAGTGCCAGTGTGCATATGTGACCCTGAACTAGGCGTCTGTTAATGCACAGATATTGTTATCCCCCATACTGAGGGATAGTAAAAGATGTACATTCCTCTTTGGAAAGACTGATGATGTCAGCACCCTATAAATACAGCAGGAGAAGGGAAATAATCCAGTAATGCGAATAGCGTGCTGCGCTAATGCGTCTCTCTCACGTATCATAGTTAGGTAGGGGTTTGAATCCTGCCAATGCTGTGTGTGTGTGTGGGGGGGGTGGTGGTGGTAGGGGTGTGTGTATGTATGCAAGTCTCTGTGAAAGGAATGGCCTTTTTGAAGACTGGGATAACACACTAAAAGATGTACATTCCTCTTTGGAAAGACTGATGATGTCAGCACCCTATAAATACAGCAGGAGAAGGGAAATCATCCAGTAATGTGAATAGTGCACTGCGCTAATGCGTGTCTCTCTTAAGTATCATAACATAGTTAGGTAGGAGTTTGAATCCTGCAAATGCTGTGTGTGTGCGGTGGCAGGGGGGTGTGCATGTATGCAAGTCTCTATGAAAGGAATGGCCTTTTTGAAGACTGGGATAACACACTAAAAGATGTACATTCCTCTTTGGAAAGACTGATGATGTCAGCACCCTATAAATACAGCAGGAGAAGGGAAATCATCCAGCAATGCGAATAGCGCACTGTGCTAATGTGTCTCTCTCAAGTATCATAACATAGTTAAGTAGGGGTTTGAATCCTACAAATGACATGTATGTGTTGTGTGTTTTGCTTTTATTATTTTATGACATATTATTATAACAGTAATTTCAATGCACACATCAGGTATGTGTGTGCCACATACAGATATGTACCTGTGACCTTTAATAGTTCGTATGTGTGAAGCCTGCCTCATATGATTACAGTTGTTACTTTTGCCAGCATGTGCCACAGCTTACCAGACCTTAGGTATGTTGGTGACAATGCAGGCTACTGCAGTGATCTGTGTCCTAGGCCAACTATGTGACACACACCCATGAAAGCTTTGATAGATTAATGTGGGTGAGGGTTCATGTCTGGAGTATATGTCAGACATGTTAAAACACAGCAAAGTCTGTGAGTGATGGACATCCAGTGTAGGTGTATGGCAACTGTTGCCGATATGCATACAGACACCATCTTGCTTAGGTGATAAACCGAGGGACTGCAGAATACCTTTGGAAATGTGAATATCACAGGATAGACAAGATAACACTTGTCCACATGTACACACCATTACCCGTTCTACATGATGGGTGCTACCACCTACATGGTACTGTTGGAATACTATGTTAACTACATGCCGATGACAATGCTACAGTTGCGTTACAGCAATACAGCATGGCTTGGACAACAGGTATCTGTCTGTATGATACCCTTGTGGTGGTTAGGTGTGTCATGTGTAGAATGCATTGTAGGCCACTGTATGCATTTGCAGTCATGGATGGACATATCCATAGTGTGTTGACATGTACGTGAGACTGCTATATGCCAAAGAGTATTGTTCCCAGGGATGTGTGGGTCTCAGTAAGAATGGCTAATGGTATAGTGTAGTACTGCAGGGATATCACTGACACCAGGTTCCTACATCTGTGTATCAGTTGAGGAGACAGCATGTAATGACCAAGGAATGTCAGGCTATGTAGGCTGTGTATAGTACCAGAATGCAGACCATTGACATATGGAAACCGTATCACCCACAGCATACTGTCAAACCATGTCATGTTCCATGCTAACCATGTTCACAAATGTACACCAGCAACTCTGTGCTGCAAACATCACACATGTACTGTCCACACCCCAACACATGCAGGCACAGGTACACACAACAGCCATGTGGCACATGTGCAGACAGTACACTTTGGGAATTAACACTGGTGTATACAAAACTACAATGACAATTATAGTTAATGCATCATGCATGCTCGAATATACCCACAACAATATCATTACACTGTACTGTTAACAACATGATATTATTACTACAGTGCTATGTAGTCACCCTGTGCATCAGCACCATGTTATCCTGTTCCTGCATCAATGTTACAGATGGCAGGAGGTGGCACAGTTTCATCATATGCACAGGGTGTGTACTTGGTTTGCCAGAGTCTGCCACTGACACATCCAATCGACATGTATGTGTGTGTGTGTTAGTGAGGGACAACAGTACAACATGGGGCAATGTTGATGCGATGTGTGTGTGTATGTGTTAGCCCTAGGTGTTAGCATTATGTGTGTGTGTATGCTTGCACACAGTTCCACCACGTGGCTGCCATATACGGGTGTTTTGTGGACAGCCACAGACTGTACCTGCCAGGTCATACAGATCACTGTCTCTGGCCACGGACACTGTACCTGTGCCTGGCAGGGGTGCTACGGACAATATCAGGTACTAAGCCAGACTGGGTACTGTCATCAGAAGCAGTGGGTTGTTGACTGGACACATGTCCCTGCTGGGACTGTCCAGAGCCACGTGCACGTGGTCTTCTAGGATGGTGTAATGACAGCACAGACCCAGCATTGCTGGGGCTGGTACTGGCTCTATGGGAGCGGCTGCGGGTTTGTTGTCATCCGTGATGACTGCCAGCTGATGATGTTGCTGGCATACGTCCACATCAACGCCTCAACCGTCCTGCACTGTCCTGGCTCCTGGCTTCCTCTTCATGAAAAAAGGATGAGAACTATTAAAGTCCAAGTAATTATTACGAAACATATTTTTTCTATGAACAGTAGACTTAAAACAATTCCTGTGATGATCAGTACAATTAGAAGTGTCTAAAAAGGAGACTTTGTGGCCTTGGTCAGCAATGACAAATTTAAAAAAAAACAATGCTCTCTGAAAGAGACTCTACAAAAACTTCTAGTTGATTAACACCACCCTCCCACACAAAAAAATGTCATCTATGTACCTCTTATAGAACTTCAAAGAGTGAAAACCAGGCAAATGCACAAGAGTATCAACCTCCCACTCACTCAACACTAGATTCGCAAAAGCTGGGGCCATCTTTGACCCCATAGCAACACCCCTAACCTGTCTATAAATATTATCCTGAAAATGAAAAAAATTATTTTTCAAAACCAAAGACATAAGGGTATGTAAAGTCTGAATCCTTTTTTTGGGAAATTTAACATACTTCAACAAAAAATGTTTAACATAATTCAACCCATCAGTATGGGGAATGCTTGTATACAAAGCAACTACATCTAAAGTAACCAAAATGCATTTAGAGAAATCAACATCCATATCAAACAACATATTTAAGAAGTCCCACAAATCCCTAATATAGTGGGGAGTGGCTTGTACCAAGGGATTTAGTACAAAATCAATATAATGTGATATGTTCTCTGTTTTAGTGCATTTATTCGAAACAATTAATCTAAACGGAGTGTCCTTTTCATTCTTGTGGACCTTAGGGATGCCAAAAAGTTTAGCTAAGCATGGGTTAGGGGAAGACATAAACTCAAATTCTTCCTCTGTAATACATGAATCTTCCAGTAAAGACTTTAATTTTTTATCAATACGTTCAAAATTCGAGTACACAGTATCTAGAGACACCTTCTCATAAAAATCATTGTTATCAAGTTCCTCCTTAATCTTGTTAACATATCTTTGTTGGTCCATAACCACTATACCTGTACCTTTGTCTGCCTTCATCACTCTCATGTTACTATCATGAGTCAAGTCAGACAAGGCTTTTCTCTCATCAACAGAAACATTGAACCATTTATTAGTGGAGTTGGATGCTACAGCATTTCTAAAATCATCTTCGCAAACCCTTAAAAAAGTAGTTAAAGTATTATTCAAAGGAGGATTGATCAAACTTTCCTTCCTAGGCAAAGAAGAGTCAAAGCAATCACTAGATGCGGAAGAAACTCCAGAGGATTGGGTACTAAGGGTTTGCAAATTATCAGGTTCACCAACATTGTTCACTTCAAAGTATAGTTTCAAGTTTAACTTCCTGGTATATAGTCTCAAATCAAGCAATGCATTGGATAAATTAGCTCTTTGAGACAGTATAAATGTGAAACCCTTACCCAACACACTTAAGTGGTCTTTAGACAAAATTTTGCTGGACAAGTTAAAAACAGAGGAATGAACTGAGTGAGAATCATTAGACAGTAAACCATCAGGGTGTGCACATAATGGAATAGAATCATCGCAAGAGTTACAATGTACAGTCAAATTTTCATTAGTAACAGAGCATACAGACATATTAGTCCCCGGTCCAAAATCCTTGGAACAAGATTCTAAACTGTGCAAACCAGTACTTCCAGAAATCTTACACAAGGAGGTATCATTAACACATAAAGAAATGTTAACAGGCTTAGAAACGATGTCAGAGACTACTTGTGGTAACTCCTTGTAACCATATGTCTTGGGGGTAAATGAGGAAACCTTACACCCTTGTTTTTCCCTTTCCCTTTCCCCTTTTGTGACATGTCCTGATCTCCAATCAGTAAATAGGTCTCTGTTCTTGGAACTAAAAAACAACCAGATTTGTTAATAACGTTCTCTGATGGATTAACAGAAACATTCCCTCTGACAGGAGCCAAACCCGAAGAAGGAGAAAGGAATGCATGTTGATTACTTTCAGTACCTCTGCCACCCAACTCAATAGAAACTAGCCTCAGGAGCTAAAACAGGATTAGCAATAGGGTTAGACACAAACTGACTTTGACCTACCTGAGGTTGAAAAACTACTTGTCCAGAAAGTAAAGTGGAATCATACAAAGGTGAGCTACAGACAGTAGTGGCTTGTCTCAAGTTGATTCCATTACTAGGCTGGGCCACAGTGTTAATAAAAGGACCATTATTAGATGTGGGCATAGAAATAAAACTAGACCCAGCATCTTGATTAACACCATCACACACAGAGGGTGGCCAACGTTGTGCAGTGGATAGTGGTCCGTTCATGCACTCCCTGCTAGAAGAATCATTCCTGAAATCAGAACGAGCTGAATTTCTACCCCTGCTAAGGTTAAAATTCATACTAGTGTTAGTATTAAACTGATTACGTTTCGTAAT
>NC_056741.1:357376650-357379150 GCF_019279795.1 Protopterus annectens
GTATCTGTGAGACCCTTTTGGAGGATGCTTGTATCAGCTGGAGAGTCAATTATGGGGCCCAGTTTGCAGTCATCTGCAAACTTGGTCAGCCACAGTCCTCCCGTGTTAGCCTGTACCTCAGAAAAGTATACACCGAATAAGAGAGGTCCCAGGACTGAGCCTTATGGGACACCACTTGTAACTGGTTTCGAGTCTGACATGGCTCCAGCAATCCTGATCATGTGGGTTCTGTCTTTGAGCCAGTTTGCAACCCATCTTGTGACGTAGGGGTTTATATTTAAGCTGGAGAGCTTATCTATGATGCCCGAGTGGGGAATTGTGTCGAAGGCTTTTGCGAGGTCAAGGTAGGCTGTGTGGACTACCTTCCCTTCATCTATGGCCTTGGTGACTGTTTCAAAGAAATTGACCAGGTTTAAGAGGCAGGATCTGCCCTTGACAAAGCCGAATTGGGTAGGATCCAGTGTCTGTAGGTCCCCAATGTCATTGTTAATGAGTTCCATGATGATCCTCTCCATAGCTTTGCAGACCAGGCTAGTCAGGCTTATGGGGCGATAGTTTCCAGGGTCCGTAGAGGCACCACCTTTGTGGAGTGGGACCACTGCTGCTGTACACCATTCTTTGGGTACATATCCTGTAGTAAGGCTGAGGTTGAACAGCAGCTTTACGTGAGGGTTTAGTTCTTCTTGTAGTTCATGTAGGACACAACCCGGGACACCATCTGGTCTTACTGATGCTGTGTTTTTTGCTTTGGAGAGGGCGACTTTCACCTGAGCATCTGAGATGTTTGGGGGGCAGCGCTCTGCTGGGATAGTTATTTGCCCTTTTGGGGGGGAGAGAAGTTTGCACTGAACCTGTCTGCCAGGATGTTAGCAATATCTGTGGGTTCAGTGTATTTTTTGTCATTTTGGATTAACTCTGAGCATATCTGGGAGTTGCCTCCCAAGTTCCTAACATAAGTAAAGAAAGCCTTGTGATTATCTTTAGTATCCTGTGCTATTTTTTTCTCGAATTTGGCCTTGGAGGATTTTATGAGGTATCGTAGTTTTTTGCTAGTACTGATCAGAGATGCCTTCCCTTTTTGGGACTTTGCTCTATCATGTAGTAGCTTCCTCCTTCTGCTGTACAGCCTATTTATGGCTGGGGTCCACCAGACTGGACGCCTGCCTTTGGAAGATTAGGTCTTGGTTTTGTTTGGGATAGCATGATCCATGCATCCCTAGAGGTGTCCATAGAATGCGTTTATAAAGGATTCTGCCATTTGGGCCGTAGTTTCCACTGGCCCGGGGGCGTTGAAGGATTCCACCTTGGTTTTGAGAAGTGTGAAGTTCGCTTTTGAGAAGTTTTTCACTGTGGTTTTCTGGGCTGGGGGTGGGGTGAGGATGTGGATATCCAGTGAGATTAGTTTGTGGTCCGATCTTACCAATGAGGGGTATACCTCTGGTATGGAGCATAGAGTCCCCATGTTGGTGATGACCAGATCCAGTATGTTTTCACCTCTTGTGGGGGTGGTCACTAGTTGTTCCATAGCATTTGAGTTTATAAATTCTAGGAACCTTTGGGCTAGGGTGTTGGGGCTTGAGTAATGCTCCCAGTCTATGTTTGGGTAGTTGAAGTCACCCAATATAATGGTGTTTGGAGAGATCTTCATATTCTCCAGTGTTCTCAGGAAAGCCAAGTGGGATTCCTGATTTTGAGAGGGTGATCTGTAACATGCTACAAACTGAAGGGCAGTTTTGCCCACTGTTAGTTGCACATGGATGGTTTCCGATGCTTCATGCAACGCCACTAACCTGGAGGTGTGGGTATTTCTGATGAATATGGATACTCCTCCTCCTTTTGTGGTTCGGTCCGAGTTTTGGGGCCGAAAAGCATGATATGAGGTATAACCTGGTAGTGCTGGGGTGCTCTCTGGAGCCTTGAACCAGGTTTCCGTCACTGCACATATATCAATGTTCTCCATACTGAGGAGGGTTTCGAGTGCGTGCATCTTGAGGTTTAGACTTCTGGCATTGAGCAGCATTACCCCTAGTTTCTTATTCATTGCGTTGACTATGGAGATGGGTTTGTCTTTTGAGCCTTGCCTAAAAAAGGCACTATGGGGGTGGCAAGAGCCTTTGCCAATATCCAAAAGCCCAGGGGTGACAGGTGCAAGCCATCCCTAGCGAAGCAACGTGGCTTGTCGAGCATGTCATCCCAGGCTGACAGACACTGGATTCCCTTTGAATGACACCAAAATTTTAGCCAATTGTTAAAATTGATCATTTGTCTTTATACTGTGGCATCATTCTAGGTGAGGGTAAGATGCTGCTAAAGGTCAGGCTCATACCAGCCTGGGCTACATGATCAGAGAGCTCCTCTATGTCTCTTTTCATGTAGTCCAGGGAGGTACATCTCAGGTCATTCACACCAGCATGGACGATGACTGAGTCATATTTGTACTTGCCTTGGAGTGACCTGAGTGCTTGAGTTATGTGGAAAATCCTAGCGCCGGACAGGCAGC